>NW_028257150.1:0-6021 GCF_035046125.1 Drosophila serrata
TTACATGCAAGGTCACTACTTTACGTACTTCATCATTATTAATGACTTCATATACGTTGGGCTTTGAAGCTTTTTCTTCAGATTGCCTAGGCAATTCTGTTTCTTTGTCTCCTGCGCAGGATTTCTGTCTACTTTGATTTCTTGTAGTGACTTTTTTTATATTTCCAGTAATGTTTTGTAACTCCTTGATGGTTATTCTTGATAATGCATCAGCTACGTAGTTATCTTTACCCTTCAGGTATTCTACCGTAAAATCGAATTCCTCTAATTCAATCCTCATACGTGTTAATTTAGAGCTAGGATTTACCATTGAGAACAAATATGTTAGTGGTCTATGGTCTGTTCTAACCGTAAATTGGTTACCATAAATATATGGTCGAAAATGTGTTATAGCCCAATGAATAGCAGCTAATTCTTGCTCAGTAGTACTTTTGTTACTTTCTCCTTTAGTAAAGGATCGTGATGCATATGCAATTGGAAGTTGGATATCATTATGGTTTTGAGTTAAAACCGCTCCACACGCTTGCTTACTTGCATCGGTTATTATGCAGAATTCTTTAGAAAAATCTGGATATTGTAACAGTGTTGGATTTATAAGTGCCGTTTTAAGATGATCGAAGGCATTCTGGCATTCAGATGTCCATTCGAATTTTACATCTTTTTTACATAACCTGGTTATGTGACGAGAATAGTCGGCAAAATTTTTTATAAAGCGCCTATAGTAATTGCAAAAAGCAACGAATCGTCTGGCGCTGTCCGCATCATGTGGGACTGGGTAGTTCTTTATAACGTCGTATTTTTTATCGTCTGGAAATATTCCTTTATCTGTGCATTTATGTCCCAAAAATGTGACTTCATGCATGAAAAATGAACATTTTTCAGGATGTAACTTTAGGTTGTACTTTCTACATTTCTCAAAGACATCAGTTAAGTTCTTGAGCATATGTTTTTCGGAACATCCTATGACTATTAAGTCATCCATATAAAGAAATGCTTGCGAAGGCTCTAATCCAGAGAAAGCGATAGTCCTCATTCTCTGAAATGAATTTGGGGCTATTTTCAAGCCAAATGGTAATCGCGTAAAGCGATACGAGCCATTGCTCGTTGAAAATGACGTTATATCCCTGGAACTTTTTTCAAGTTCAATTTGGTGAAAGCCAGACATTAAGTCTAGGCATGAAAAATATTTTGCTCTACCTAGTTGATCTAGAATATCATCAATTCTAGGTGGTGGGAATTTATCGGACAATAGCTTTTTATTAATTTGACGGTAGTCGATTACTAATCGCCATTTTTTCTTGTCAGAGTCCGGGAGGGACTTCTTCGGAACTAATAAAAGGGGGCTATTATAAGCTGAAGTTGATGGTTCGACTATTTTGTCATCTATCAATTTTTGCACTTGGGATTGAATTTCTTGTACTTGGCTGTGAGGACTTCTATAGTTCTTAATGTATACAGGCTCATCATCCTTCACTCTAAGCTTTTGCTTGTAAAAATTATTTGTTGTTATCGATTCGGTTTCCAGTCCGAATATGTCTGTATATCTGGTGCATAACCCTTTTAATTCATTTTTGAACAAGGGCGGAAAGTTTTTAATTAGCTTTTTCATAACGAAGTCATCCCTTCCTTCGTTAGTTTCTTTTATGATATCATAATTATTTAGAGTTTCATATTTAATTTCATTTAAATTTACAATCTTATTGGAATTTGTTGTATTTATAATACGGACATAAGTATTTTTGTGATTGGATATCGTATTTGCGATATAAATTCCTTCATCAATTTCTTGATTTAATATCAGTATTTGATTTTTTATTGAGGGAATTTGTATTTCACGGACATCTTCGGAACGAGCTGGGAGTACTGTGGCATTATTTTCACAAGTATGAAGTATTTGTAATTTAATGGGATAACTTAAGTTGTTTGGGCGAAGAATTAGTGAGTCGCCACTCTGTGTGAAATCTAATTAGCAATTATATTGTTTTATGAAATCTATTCCTAGTATGCCATCACTAGGTATTGGGAAATTTTGCTCGACTAAATAGAAGTCGTGCGGAATTATATATTTACCTGTAGTGAGTTCTATACAGGCTAAACCTTTTGAAGAGATTGTGCTGTCACCAATTCCCGATATTTGGGTATGAATTTTATCATTTACATTTTCAAATATATCTACATTTTCTTTTAATATATATATATCTGCACCAGTGTCAAGCAACAGTGTATAAGGTTTACCTGTTCTTTCATTGTTAATTTTTACAAAGATGCTGAGATTAAGGTTGATGGTTTTTACTGAGCCATTTTTGGGCTCTAAATAGCTGAAGGGTTCTGCTGGTTTCCCGAGTTACCTTGGGTTACTCGGACATTATTCTGATTATTGCTTGCCCCGCGGTTGTTTCCGCCACGGTTATTTCCACCGCGGTTATTTCCTCTATAATAATTATTGTTTTGATTATTATAATTCCGGTTGTAACCGTTATTTTGGTTATAGCCATTGTTTCGGTAGTTACCTCGGCTATTACCCCTACCGCGATAATTGTATCTGTAATTGTTGCCGCGATAATTGTTTCCTCGGTGGGCGTACAATATTGAATTGGCATTGCCTGACATTTCAGTACTACATTGTATGTACTTAGTGACGGCCTCATTCATGTTTGTGAAATTTCCTGCTTCTAATATTGTTTTGAATCTGCCATGCTCACAATTTTTAACCATTGTGGTGATGGCTTCCTTCGTGCTGAATTTGTCAGCGTGTTCGGCCGAAAGGCCTTCGTCAATATATGAAGCTTCGAGGAGCTTTCGTTGGTTGTCTATTTCTGTTGTAAATTTTTCGGCTGTTTTGCCTTTCTGGACTGTTTTGGCCATTTTTGCTTTCACCACGTCGGATGTTTCACCGACTATAGTGTCTTGCAGTTTCTTTATTATTGCATCTATTGTTGTCTCATTCTGTACTCTGTATAGCGTTGATCCTACAATTTTGGATTTAATCACCTCTACGGCTAAATTTTCGAAAGTGCCTTTCGTAAGGTTAACCAACTTCAAAGCTGTTACAAATCTCTGAAGATGTATCCTTTGCCCGTTGAATTCTGGGATGGCATTCGAAATCTCCTTAATGTATGCCCTTTGGGCAATGGTTTCGTCAGCCATTGTGGTCGGTTTTACTTCTACAATGCTGTCGTTATTATCCGTGTCCGTGAGGTCCTGATCTGATAATTCAGATTGAATGAGGACTGCAGGAATAATGAGGTTGTTTATATCTTTTTCCTCTATTTCGGGGTCTGTAGAGACGGGGTTATCTATCTCAGTCGGCTCAAGGGCTGGCGAATCTGATAATTCTGACTCTGTCTCTATTGTCAAAGGGGTGTTTAGTATAGTTGGCACTGAAATGGCCAAGTTATACCTTTGTTTAACGAATATTAAGTTCTCTCGCAATCTGTTCAAGAACTTTGATACTCGAGACCAATGGGCTTTGTCTAGCCGGTCTCTCTGGTCATGTATCAGTATACGCGCAGTGTTAAAGCGGTTTACTAATATTTCAGCCTGTTTGTTCACAGTATTTTGCTGTGCTTGCCGAGTTCTTGATAATGACTTATAGGATTTGTCAAAATCAATTTTTATATAATTTAATTCCTTGTATAATTCGTCCCATTCCATTATTTAATGGAATTATTTTGTGAACGAAGCTCGAATCATAACTGACTTTCTATTTCTAACCTCTCTTAAACTGAAATACGTTTGGTTTTATTTTATTGGAGTTTATTTTATTGGAGTTTGGTTTATTGGAGTTTGGTTTATTGGAGCAGCAATGGTGCCGCTCCAACGATCGAAATGTCTCTGCTTTTTACAATATTCTTTAAGTCTAACTAAGGCTAAGTCTCATAGCTGCGCTGCTCGCAGGCAGCGGCAGAGAGACGGCTACGTATCTATATACTTATGTATATTGCTATGCGCTCTCAAGTGTAGGCGCGAGGGGTATGCATATGCTGTCCGTTCGTTGCAATTATGCCGACTCTAGCATTTACCGTGTGTGGGCTATGCCAAAACGATCGGATCATATTTCGGCCACTTAGGAGTTATGACCGGGATTTTGAAATATGTAAACACTGCAACAAAGTGTTACAGCGTGTACCCTTTAAGTATTTTCGGTACGGTGGGTATTCAATATATGTGCATACTACAAAACAATAGAATGGCTAGCTTGTCCAAATAGAAATAGATAAAATGGTTTGGTTCATGAGATACATAAGATCCGAATTCACTGCCGACAATGCAATGCCATTTAGGTTTGAATTTTATATCGAACTGATTTTTAATGTGTTCGGCAATCTTATATTCGATGCTATTCTCGTTAAGAGCCTGTCTTGCGCAATCAATGGCAATTTTCTGCATCTCCTCACTCATGTCGGTACTCCTAATGTCAGCCTTATTACTAGACATTGTGCTAATTTTTTTTTGTAATTATTTATTATTTTAAATCATTCTTATTTTATTTCAAGTAATGTATTTCTTATATTTTTTTTTTTTATTTTTAGTTCTTAATATATTTTACATAGTCATACATATTTGTTTTTATTTTATTTTATTTTTTTTTTATTTTTGGATATTAATTCAAAACATTTTATTTCAAATCTTGTCAGCGCTTATTATATCTTGTCCAGGTCATTAGCCTGGCTTTTATTTATGGCTCTTTTTGATATGCACCTATTGTGGAGCATATAAGCTTTATACAAAATAACTGCGCACATAATAAAAACAATAATTGACAATAAAATGTTTGTTAAATTGGAATCAATATTTTGTGTCTCAACCTCATTAATTACATTTGCAGTGGAATCCACAGTTTTTAAATCCACAAGACCCATTTTGAATATTGTATCTATTTGTATTTTTCCAATTTCTCTTTTATTTTCATTTGGGTCATATTTTGTAATTTTATATAATTTTTCTGGGAAGTAATAGTCAGAATCATTTATTTGATCTGTTTTACTTATTCTATTACTTCTCATTAAAAGGAAATTTAAAAAAAAGAATCTTAGTTTTTCTCTAACATTTTTTCCTACCTATTTTTTGTACAGCTATACGGGCCATACTTTCTAATTGGGCAGAAAAGGTTCCGCTCAATTTTACAAATTATTTTATATTATATATAAAAAAAAGTATGCATCGCAGTGCAATCAAAAAAATTATGCAACGCAGTGCATTGGTAAAAAAAAGAAATTTTCAGCTCGGTTGGTTACGTTTCTTCCCTCTACGTCAGCTGGTCGTCGCCGGTTTGGCTACGCTGACGTTCCCTCGGTGGCGCAGGAGGTGGGGTTTTCCCGCACTCTAATTGCTGCTGCTGCTGTCCGCGGCCTTTTGGGCTCAGGCGTTACCGGTGCCGGTCCTCGCACAGGTGTGGTTGCAGTGGGGGCTGTCCAGTGGTCCAGGGCAATCCTTCGGGCATGTCTTTTCGAGTTTTGGTAATGACTTGGGTGTTGTAGGTTTTGCTATTATTTTTTCATTAATTTTTCTTGAGTGAGTGGCAGCAATTTTTGGGTGTTTATTCTTGTTGCTTATTATTTGTTCATTCAGAAAATCCAATTATTTCTGAAGTTTTTGGGACGTAGTCCACGCGGGAGGTGTATTATTCGCATAGAGTAGCCACTTCAGGTGTGCTATTCTTTTTTTTATTTTTTTCGCAACTCCTCCGCGATTACCCATTACTTTCACTCTACTCACTCAGACTCTCATTTTAAGTGCGTTATATTTTGTATTTTTGTTTAACTCCAGCCCATTACACTCCACTCTCTCGAATTTACTTTTTTTTTTATTTCTTTCTCGATGGGTGTCTGCTAGGACGCAGTGAACAGTCGTTTTTTCCAGAAGATGTTATAGGATCATCGCCAGATTATATGATAATATTTTAGTCACGGTCGCCATGTTAAGATATAATTGCCAAGATATAAAATAATCTCCGCATCATAATAGAATACTCCAGGGGTTTTATTTAAAATTGGGTTTTTATTAATTAGGAGCAGCTGA